>NC_025995.2:127500-167500 GCF_000442705.2 Elaeis guineensis
CCGGACAACACTAAGGTTGGACGCCTAAAGCTAGACATAAGTTGGATCCTAAGGTTGGTCAATACTTATGGAGTGGACACTACTATGGGTGAACATTATGGGTGGACTTACTATGACGTGAATAGGGTGAACACTCTACAGGTTGTCCTTAAGGTTACTTACAGATTAAGAAACTTAAGGGTTACCTACCTATGGTTTTATTATGGATTACCTAAGGATGACACTAAGGCTTCCTAAAGTTGACAACACACTAAAGGCTTCCTACGGGAATGGTTTCCTATGGGAACCTATGGGTTTTCTGAAGGGATAACTATGGGTTAGACCTAAGTTATATTATGGATTTTACCTAAGTTTAGTTATTAACCAAGTTACCTAGGTGATTTACTAGTTAAGTTACCTATAGGTTAGTTATTTTTTGATTTTTTATTTTTCATATGCTTTTTAATTTTTAATTTTTTATGTGTTTTTTAATATGATTTAAATATTACTTGTCCTATATGCAAGTTACCTATTTACTATATGAAAGTTACCTACTTACTATAATTTTTTATTTTTTATTATTTTTAGTCTTTTTAATTAATATGCAAATAGTATTAAAATAGTGCTTTTGAAATCATGTTGGTGAATGATGAAACATGGAAGAAAGGAGTATGAAAGAATATACAAATAGTACTTCTACTATGCAAATAGTATTTTACGAAATAGTAATTTCACAAATACTAATGAATAGTAACTATATGAATACAGGATGCATGCAATGATAAAGAAGATGAAAGTAAATAGTATTTAAAACAACACAAAGAAAACACAAACAAACAAACAAAGAAATAAAGATTAAAACTTTATTAAAACAAACTCATGCATGGGTATGTACAGATGCAGAACACAAACATGAAGAACACAAAAGAACAAACTTACAAAATGAAAAGTAATAGTATATACAGATGTTGCCCAGCTATGCAACCCAAGAGGGGGGGTGAATTGGATTTTTAAAAATTTAAAATTAACTTACAACTATGAAGATTATTTAATAATGAGCAGGATAAATATAGAGAGTGAAATTTATGCAAGGTGTAGAAATTGGATGCAAGAATGCAAGAAGATATGAAAATTTAAAAGGAGAGCAAGTAAGCACAACACAAACAAAAAGATTTATAGTAGTTCGGTGCCAACCTTACACCTACATCCACTCTCCAAGCTCCTACTTGGGAATTCAAATCCACTAAACCATATTCAAACCGAATACAACGTCGGAACCTCCGACTCTAGCTATTCCAAACTAGAACACTTATTTTTCGGATACAAACCAATCCAATACAATCTGATTCAAGGTTCGGATCAACCTTTTCATATTTTGGAACCCTTTCAAAATAAAAAATCAACTCAAAAATAGAGTATAACAGTTAATCACACAGAAATACAGATGTAACTCCTTTAATGAGCAAATAAAGCTTTAAATACACTTTACACAATAAGAATGAAGTTCTTCTGATTTTTCTCAAGGTGGTTGAAGACTTAAATGAGCTCTTGAGGGATTGGTGAACTTGAAATAAAAGCTTCTTGAACTTTTAAGAGGACTCTTGCTTAGGGTTGAAATGAATGCTTGAAGAATCTTTTCAAAACCTTTTTTATTCCCTCCTTTTAGTACCTTTTATAACTTCAAATGATGGTGGAGAGTAATCTGGGCTGAAATAGAGCCATTAGAGCACATTAAATAGACATTAAATATAGCCAAAATGAGCTGAAAACTAGCCGTTGCAGAATTTTTCCATCACAGGGGTCGACTCATAGGGTCGACTCAATGACTGTTCTGTAATTTTGGCCTATACAGTAGCAGAGGTCGACTCATGCTCAGGGGTTGACTCATGGGATTGACTCACAAAATATGCTAGTCAAAGAATTCAGTGTGCCGTTCAGCCCCTTTTGCCCATGAGTCGACTCATGGGGTCGACTCAAATATATAAACATGATTTTCTTTCAAAATAAATATTCAAAAATATTAAAATTATCTCCAATAGATTACAAATCTTGTATTCTTACTCTTGAGGCTTCCAAATCAGAACTTGATAAAATTATGATTTTGCCCCTGAAATACAATAAATCTTTTTCTAAGTCAAAAATATTAGTAACCCCCTCAAATGCTTTGTAATCATCAAAATCAATTCAAGGAGCAACAATCTTTCCCTTTTTGATGATGACAAAATACTTGAGCAAAAGCATATATAAAGCATTGAACATGAATTTTAAATTTATGAAGATGCATCACTTCAATATCATAGTCAAGTATTTGAACGAAATGTATCATAAGCAGTTTGAAGATCAATTTAAAATTTGCTTATAAGTTCATTTACTTTGAAAATTAGATAAAAAAAAGGAGTTGACGATTTTGGTTCTTTGACATATTTGCTTAACAATTTTGCTTATTACTAATATCTTTATTGCTTATTGCTCATTTCTTTATTGCTTATTATTCAAATTCGATTTTGATCTCTACTCTTCCTTTTTGACAGCATCAATAAAGATTCTCTACTCCTCCTTTTAAGGGATCTTGAAAGGACAAACTTTCTTTACTCTCCCTTTTTGATAGCATCAATTAAGATCTTAAGGGATTTTAAGGATAGAGAAAAGAAAAGAAAGATGACAAAAAATACATATTTTCTTTACTCCCCCTTTTTGATACCATATTTTACTTCTTTAGCCCCCTTCTTTGATTGCTTATTTCTCTACTCCCCCTCAACATAGCAAACATAAAGGATATATCAATTTGCTCACCTAGAAGATATTGCAATTCATAGTATTTCTCAGCACTAATATGAGTTATTTTTCATATCTCATAATTAAAATAATTCAATTTGATCACATTCATAGACATTCATTGAAAGTCAAAGCGCACGCGCGTGCGCGCGCGCACACACACACACACACACACACATATATATATATTCAAAAGTGACTAAATACAAAAGGTGTCCCAATACACATGAGTCAACTCAAAATACAAAAGTCATGGATAGAAACTATCCAAGAGTTAATTAGTCAACAAATACAAGGCCCATAAGATAGATCCTAGATATAGGAGACAAACTAATCTAGATCTAATATATGTCATGGCTAAAGGGATCAGAATTTGAAGAATCAGAGATAGGGTGAGGATATGTAGGATCAAGTCCATGAGCACGACCTCGACCACGTCTACCTCGACCACTGGTAGAGGTACCAGCATGAGTAGAGGGGTGAGAGGATCCTGGAGCTTGAGAAGCTACAAACTGTGCAATAAGGAAAAGTCTGATGGTGTCCAAAAGATCCAAGGCTCTCGATACAGACTACATCAGGGCACTGAACTGAGTAGAAGCATTCTCACTGGAGCCCCTGATCTCTCTCCTCAAGAAGTCAAAGCCACTCTCTAAAACTCCTCAAAGTCTAGCCACCTCTGTAGATAGGTCTGAGACCTCTGTGATATCCTCATGCGACAGGGGATGGGCTAAAGCTATACTTGCCCCTGCAAGTCTAATACTCTGCTTGTCAATCTCAAAATACATCCTTCAAGCTGCTCAATGCATACCGACTGATCAGTAAGCATCTGAAAAATAGTAAAAATGTGAGGGATCAGAGTCTGATCTGAGTCATCCTGGGATGTCGATCTCTGAGCAAAGACTGAAGTGGCAAACTGCTGAGATAGAATGGAGGCAACACGTTGGGACATCATCTCAATCTGATCATCTGCTAGTTTGAACTCTGAAGGATGTGCCCTGCTCTCTGACTGTGGAACTGAAGCATGCCTCCTCACAGACTCTGAAGGACCAGTCTCATGATCAGATATGAACTGAATATCTCGGGATGCTCTGTGATCACGAAGAGGTGAAGATAGTCCCTCCTCCTCTGCTCTCTCCTCAACATCCTTTATCTAACGCCATCAGTCTTAAAGAAACTCATGCGATGTAGTGTGTGTCGGTTGATGGTGTCGGAATGAGATAGTCTAGCAACTGTCTCCCCCTCAAAACTAATTCCGAATCTTCTAAAAACTAAGGTGAGTGCCATACCAAAAGACAAGTGAACCTTGGACCTATTCAGGGTTTCCCTTATGGCCTCAAACATTAATGCTGGAAGGTTCAGGGGGGTTTGGGTGATCACATGGTATATAATGCAAATGTCCCTACCAGATAGAAGGTCGTGTCTACCACTTCTAGGGACAAACAGTTTGGTTATCAAGTGATGTAACAGCTTCATCTCAACAGAAAGAATTTTTGCTTCCAATTTATTTAGACTTCCAGTATAGGTTCTCCCTAAGATAACATTAATTCCTTCTTCTTTAATAGGGAGCTCCATATTGGTATAGCCTTCACAAGGCAAATACAGTATCTGTCCCAAGTACACTGGATCAAGAATAACATCAACACCTTTTACTGTAGATTTCACTATTCCATTGCTATAGCTCAAATTTAAGTAAAATTCCCTGACTAGATCGACATAAGTATTTTCCTTTAAGGAGCAGTAAAATTTCCATCCTTAATACTTAATATTCGATCCAATAGTGAACCCTTCTTTTTCAAAAAACTTGAAATCAATATTTTTTCCAGGTTCCACTTTTTGATCAGAGAGAGATAACTTGCTTGGGCTGATTGGGGACTGAGTGGAAGCTGAAGCAGGACCTTGAGCAGAGATTGGAGCAGGAGAGGGCTCGGCTGCTAATCTCTTTCTGCGCACACTCTCTTCCAACCCGTGAACAAATTTTCTCCTCTGTGGAAGCTTCATTTTGGGAGCCATTTGCATAAGAAAAACTTACACAGAGCTTTGGAGACTAAATGTGAGGGAGAGAGGAAAAGATTCTAGTGGAAACGCAAAGATTTTGGAGAGGTGATGTGCTGATTTGGAGAAGATGGGTAGAGTCTAGGGCAAGCTCGAACCGCCCCAAATAAAGAAGGAAGAGGAGAGGAACTTGGTTCCTAAACGGATGATTTGAAGAGTAAAAATCGGTGGAAGGAGATATTTGAGAGAAATCTTTGGTTTGAGGGAGAAGAGATGAAAAACTTTTGGTTCGGTGGAAGGAAGAAGACGAAGGGTTGAGTTGGCTCAAGAAAAAATTTTCAATAAGAAGAGAGCGCCCTAAGGGTTTTGACAAAATTGCAAGATTACCCTAGGGTCGACCCTGGGGGTCGACTCATGGCACAAAAAAATTTAAAAGAATGATGGGATAATTTTAAAAAAAATTGAAACTCTGAGAGAAGGATGTTTACCCAAATATTCATCATGTAAATGATAGTTTTGAGCTTTTGAGCTCCTAAGAAAAATGAGAATTGAGTTCAATAGATTTGGTTCAATGAATTTTTGGCATTAAGAATTTAGAATCAGAGAGGTACTTAAGCTGATGGACCAAGGATTCCTAGTTCTCTCTTAATTTCACAAAATCTATCTTCACTTAAGGCCTTGGTAAAGATGTCAGCTAATTATTTTTTTAGTACAAACATAATCAAGAATTATATCTTTATTTTGGACATGTTCTCTTATGAAATGATGTCTAATTTCAATATGTTTTAATTTAGAATGCTGAATTGGATTTTTAGTTAGATTTATAGCACTGGTGTTATCACATCTAATGGGAGTTTCATTGAGTTTGATGCCAAAGTCTTCAAGTTATTGCTTAATTCACAAGATTTGAGCACAACAACTTCTGACTGCAATATATTCGGCCTCGGTCGTAGACAGTGCTATCGAGTTTTGCTTCTTGCTAATTCAAGAGATTAAGTTAAGTCCAAAAAATTGGCAAGTTCCACTAGTACTTTTTCTATCTAATCTATATCCAGCAAAATTGATATCTGAATATTCTATCAAGTCAATTGATGAGTCCTTAGAATACCATAGTCCTAGGTTTGTGTACCATTTAAATATCTAAGGATTTTTTTAACTGCATTCAAGTGAGATTCTTTCAGATTTGATTGAAAGCAAACACAAAGACAAACACTAAACATAATATCTGGTCTACTAGCAGTTAAATACAATAGAGAACCAATTATGCCTCTATAAAATTTTAAATCTACATTTTTACCTCCTTCATCCTTGTTAAGCTTACATGATGGGCTCATGGGTATACCAATTACGTTGGAGTTCTCCATTCCAAATCTTTTGAGTAGTTCTCTTGTGTACTTGCTTTGGGTGATAGAGATTCCTTCCTTTGTTTGTTTGATTTGGAGTCCGAGGAAGAATGTAAGTTCTCCCATCATACTCATCTTGAACTCCCTCTGCATGAGCTTAGCAAAATCTTGACAAAGAGTTTCATTAGTAGATCCAAAAATAATGTCATCAACATATATTTGTATAACTAATATATCATTTTGATTTCTTTTAATGAAAAGGGTTGTGTCTATATTTTCTCTTGAAAAACTATTATTAAGCAAAAATTTGCTTAGCCTTTCATACCAAGCCCTAGGTGCTTGTTTCAAACTATATAATGCTTTATTTAATTTAAAAATATGATTAGAAAAAGCATGATTTTCAAAATCTGAAGGATATTCTACATAAACTTCTTCAGCAATATATCCATTTAGAAAAATATTTTTGACATCCATTTGGAATAACTTAAAATTCATAAAGCAAGCATATGCAAGTAGAAGTCTAATTGCTTCTAATCTAGCAATAGGTGCAAATGTCTCATCAAAATCAATTACTTCTTCTTGATTATAACTTTTTGCAACCAATCTCGTTTTATTTCTTATCACATTTCCATGTTCATCTAATTTATTCCTATATTCCCATTTTGTGTCAATTATTGAATAATTTTTAGATCTTGAAACTAAAATCCATACATTATTTCTTTCAAATTGATTAAGTTCTTCTTGCATTGTATTTATCCAATTATAATCTTTTTCAGCTTCATCTATAGTTTTAGGTTCAAAATGAGAGACAAAAGCAAAATGATTGAATGCATCTCTAAGTGAAGAGTGAGTTCTTACACCATGTATAGGATCACCAATGATTAGTTTCTTGGGGTGATTGTGATCATACCTCCATTCTTTGGGTAGATCATTTGTACCTAAAGATTATTCTTGTTATTTTTCACCTTCCTCATCCTGTTTATCTTTATGTTCTTCATCATCTTGAATGGTTGAGTCTTTTAGAGTGATCTCCTTCATCCCTTCTATAAGAGGATTTGCATCATCAATACCTTCATTCTTCCTTGAAAAAAGATCATTAGTTTTATCAAAAATAACATGTATTGACTCCTCTACTATTAAAGTTCTTTTGTTGAAAACTCTAAAAGCTTTGCTAGAAGAGGAGTAACCAAGAAAAATTACTTCATTAGATTTTGCATCAAATTTTTCTAGTCTTTCTTTACCATTATTCAAAACAAAATATCGACAACCAAAAATATAAAAATATGCAATATTTGGTTTTCTTTTTTTCCAAAGCTCACAAGGAGTTTATTTTAAAATTGGTCTAATTAAAGCATGGTTTAATATGTAACATGCCGTGTTAATTGCTTCCGCCCAAAAATATCTTGGAAGGTTGCTTTCACATAGCATGGTACAGGCCATTTCTTCAAGAGTTCTATTTTTTCTTTCTACTACCCCATTTTGTTGGGGTGTCCTAGGTACTGAAAAGTTATGGTCAATACCTTTTTCATCATAAAATTTTTCAAAATCTTGATTTTCAAATTCGGTTCCATGATCACTTCAAATATTTTGAATTGAAAAACTTTTTTCATTTGAGACTTTTCGATAAAATTTTGAGAAAATATGAAAAGTTTCATTCTTATGTGCTAAGAAGAAGACCCATGTAAAATGAAAGAAATCATCAATAATCACAAAATCATATCATTTTTCACCTAGACTAGTAGTTCTAGTGGGTCCAAATAAATCCATGTGTAATAGTTCTAATGGCCTAAAAGTTGAAACAATATTTTTAGATTTGAATGAGACTCGTGTTTGTTTATCCATTTGGTATGCATCACAAATTCTATCCTTTTCAAAATTCAATTTGAGTAAGCCGATAACCAATTCTTTTTTAATAAGTTTTGAGAGTGATTGCATGCTAATATAAGCAAGTCTACGATGCCAAAACCAACTAGTCTCATTAATCTTGGCATTCAAGGCTACTAGGCATTGCATGTTTATTTTGAAAAGATCATTCAAATCTATCATATAAATATTACCATGTCAATGCCCAACAAATTTAATGCCTTTATTAATAGGACTAGTTACAATATAAACTGAAGATTCAAAAATGACTTTGTATCCTTTATCACAAAATTGACTGATACTTAATAAATTATGTTTTAAACATCTACTAATCAAATATTTTCAATATACTTGGAAGGAGTGATACCAATGTTACCTATACCGATGATCTTTCCTTTGCCATTGTCTCCAAAGGTGACCATCCCTCCATTTTTAGCATCAAGTATGATGAATTGAGATTCATTACCAGTCATGTGTCTTGAGCACCCGCTATCAAGATACCATCTCCGATGTACTCCTTGGAATGCAAGACACACCTATACACAAGAATCAAGTTTTGACTTTAGGTACTCAAGTTTTCTTGGATCCTTTTTGGTTAGTCATAATGGTTCCTTTTGGAACTTATATTTTCTTTACATTGAAATTTTTAGATTTATTAGAAAAATATGAATAGAATTTGTGTCCTACTCTACCATATTTAAAGCAAGTTACATTTGAAAACTTATTGTATGATGAGTTTACAAAGATATTTTTCAAAAATTTTTGTTTCTTTAAAGGGTTATATCCAAGACCGACTTTATCATAAATGGCCTTTTGATTGTCAAGTATCATGTGAAGTTTATTTGAACTTAAAGTAAATTTTTCAACCATTGGTTTTAACTTGACAATCTCATTTTTTAAGTTCAGATTTTTTTGAGACAGGATTGATTTTTCATTTGCAATACTCTCATTTTCTTTTAGTAAAGATTGATTCTTTGATTTTAATTCTTTGTTCTTTACCCCTAGCTTCTTTAGTTCATCAATTAGGTCATAAAATACTTCATGAAGTTCTTCAAAGATAAAGTCAATAGGAGTTTCAGTATTTACCTCATTTTCATGTGCCATAAGGCACAAGTTGGCTTGTTCATTTCAATCTTCTTCTTCGAAACTTGACTCATCACTTTCACTCCATGTAGCCATCATAGCCTTCTTTTTGTACTTCTTGGGATCCTTCTTCAGTTGTGGGCATTCAGACTTAAAGTATCTCGATTTTTTGCATTCATAACAAATAAGGAGTTGCTCCTTATCCTTCTCTTTGCTATGTTTTTCTTTTGTAGGTGGCCTCTTCCTCATTTCTTATCTTCTTTTCTTCAAGAACTTCTTAAATCTTCTAGTAATGAGGGCCATTTCTTCATCCTGCTCTTTATTTTCTATATCATCGGATTCTTCATCAGGTTGAGCAGTGGATTTGAGGGTGATTATCCTCTTCTTTTTGATATCTTCTTCTTGGTGTTGTTTCATGCTTAGCTCGTGAGTTATCAGTGATCCTAGAAGCTCCTCCAAGGATAAGATATTCAGATCTTTGGCTTTTTAGATTGCGGTCACTTTGGCCTCCTAAGTCCTTGGTAAAGATCTAAGAATCTTTCTTACGAGATTACTGTTAGAATAAGACCTACCAAAACTTTTTAGATCATTAATAATATCAGTAAAATGAGTAAACATCTCAATTATTGATTCATCATGCTTCATTTTAAAAAGTTCATATTTATAATTTTTGATTCCTTCACTTAATTAGTTCCTTCATAAGTTACTTCTAATCTATCCCATATTTTTTTAGCTGACATGCATGTTAAAATATGATTAAATTCATTAGCATCTAGAGTATAATACAAAATATTCATGGCTTTAGCATTTAGTTGAGCCATTTTCTTATCAACCTCATCCCATTCTTTTTCAGATTTGGTTGATTTCACACCATCAATTATTTTAGTGGGTGTGTGTGGTCTATTTACTATGATACTTCATATATCATAGTCAAGTGCTTGAATAAAAATTTTCATCCAAGCTTTTCAATAGGTATAATTTGACCCATTGAAAAGTGAAGGTCAGTTTATGGACTGCCCCTCAGCTAGTGAAGTACCAACTTGAGTTGCCATAGATCTTTAGCTCTTTGATGGTTAAATCAAAGTACAGCTAGAGCACCGAGCTCTGATACCACTTGTTGCCCAGCTATGCAATCCAAGAGGAAGAGTGAATTGAGTTTTTAAAAATTTAAAATTAACTTACAACTATGAAGATTATTTAACAATAAGCAGGATAAATATGGAGAGTAAAATTTATGCAAGGTGTAGAACTTGGATGCAAGAATACAAGAAGATAAGAAAATTTAAAAGGAGAGCAAGTAAGCACAACACAAACAAAAAGATTTATAGTGGTTCGGTGCCAACCTTGCACCTACATCCACTCCCCAAGCTCCTACTTGGAAATTCAAATCCACTAAACCGTATTCAAACTGAATACAACATCGAAACCTCTGACTCTAGCTATTTCAAGCTAGAACACTTATTTTTTGGGTACAAGGCAACCCAATACAATCCGATTCAAGGTTCGGATCAATCTTTTCACATTTTGGAATCCTTCCAAAATAAAAAATCAACTCAAAAATAGAGTATAACAGTTAATCATACAGAAATACAGATGTAGCTTCTTTAATGAGTAAATAAAGCTTTAAATATACTTTATACAATAAGAACGAAGCTCTTCTGATTTTTCTCAAGATGGTTGAAGACTTGAATGAGCTCTTGAGGGATTGGTGAACTTGAAATAAAAGCTTCTTAAACTTTTAAGAAGGCTCTTGCTTAGGGTTGAAATGAATGCTTGAAGAATCTTTTTAAAATCTTTTTGATTCCTTCCTTTTAGTACCTTTTATAATTTCAAATGATGGTGGAGAGTAATCTGAGCTAAAATAGAGCAGTTAGAGCACATTAAATAGATATTAAATGTAGCCAAAATAAGCTAAAAACTAACCGTTACAAAATTTTTTCATCACAAGAGTCGACTCATAGGGTCGACTCATGCTCATGAGTCGACTCATGGGGTCGACTTTTGTGGCACAGAACAGAAAATGACTGTTTTATAATTTTGACCTACACAGCAGCAGAGGTCGACTCATGCTCAGGAGTCGATTCATGGGGTCGACTCACAGAGTGTGCTAGCCAAAGAATTCAACGTGCCGTTCAGTCCCTTTTGCCATGAGTCAACTCATGGGGTCGACTCAAATATATAAACATGATTTTCTTTCAAAATACATATTCAAAAATATTAAAATTACCTCCAATAGATTACAAATCTTGTATTCTTGCTCTTGAGGCTTCCGAACCAGAACTTGATAAAATTATGATTTTGCCTCTGAAATACAATAAATCTTTTTTCAAGTCAAAATCATTAGTAACCCCCTCAAATGCTTTGTAATCATCAAAATCAATTCAAGGAGCAACAACAGAGGATGAAGATAGCTTGCAGGAGCTTACTTCTCTCCGACTACAGGACTCTGAGAACAAACTTTACACTTATGTACATGACTCTTGGACAGAATATACAAAAGAATAAGAGGGCTGTATAGAACTCAAAGGAAGGATATATATACAAAGGATACAAGATAAGAGGAAGAAAAAGATTATTTGATGGAACACTCCCTCTCTGACTTGTAACTTCTACTTGGTATATAATCTTCAATAAGCTCTCAGAAAAGCCACTGGCTCTTAGGATTGCTCATGAAGCTCATCCAGGACTTAGGACTAGAACCAGGATTTGTCCTCCAATGGTAGCATTGGGGGTCTTTACTTGAAGGTGAAGCATCTTTTCTTGAGGGCTAAGCATCTGCATCTTTTCTTAAGGGCTAAGCATCTTTTTTTGAAAGTAATCTGATGAGGAATCATCTTTGTCAGTGAAGTGATCTACTGATAACTTGTTGGTGAAGCAAAACATCTTTGTGAAAAGCAATTTTATTAAAGTAAGGTAGTAAAATAGCTGGCAAGTACTGTTGAAATGAGATGAGGGGCCCACACTGATGTGGTTTTTTATGAGAAATAGCTAAGCTTGTCTTTATATTTGACCACTTCCTTTTCATCTCTGAGTATTTGTCTATAAATGTCATCTGATGCTGGTGAGTAGGTGGTATCTGTACAAATGTGTTGTCTTTTAGGTATTGGAGCCTTGGAACTGGATGATGAGTTGGTGCTGGATGCTGAGGTGTCGGCTTACTTCAACTACTGTGGTGGTGGTATGCTTCTTCTATATCCTGGCCTGTCTCTATACACATCTTCAAATCTAGGAAGGATTAGAAGAATGGATAGTGCTAGCTGTTGATGGACTGCTGAATGTTGACTTTTTGGTGAATGCTGTTGTTGCCGGTGAATAGGAGTGTTAGTTGCTGAATACTGATCTTCTGGATAATTTTGTTAACGAATTGGTGGTGGAGTTCTAGCATGTGGAGGAGTATGTCTTTCTTCTGGGTGATGCTCTTAGGGTTGAAGAGAGTTGCTTAATGAAGAGGATGAGATATAAATGGTGAGGAAATGGTGTAGATTAGTCATCTAGACTTGGATAGTTATTGAAGAGTGAGAATGGGACCTTCTTTGATGTGGAGAATGGTGGTAATGTCGTCGAAAATGATGGCGATGATGGCAATGAAAATGGTGCCTATGGCAATTTCTTTAGGATGGCATTTGGAGATATTTGTTTGGTAGAAAATAAGAGGTGAGAAGAGATAGGGAGTGAGGAATGAGGAGAGATTCATATCTGTATTTATAGAACATCTTTGAATTCTGAACATCTTTGGATTCTTTTTGGATTCTTTCATCTGGGCTTGAATGATTTAGTGTTTGAATGTTTAAGATGATTGATGGAAAATCAAATCGTTGTCTCCTGATAATGGCTGTTTATATCTGTTTGTCTAAGTGGGATTGATTGATGGAGGGTCATATCTTTGCTACTTTTGATTCTTTGGATTCTTTGCTTTTGAATGATATCAAAGAGCTATTGTTTGTTGTCCGGTAGTTTTTGAAGTTTGTAAATTTATCATCTTGGAAGAAGGATTAGCATAGTCTTTTTTTTCTTCTTCAAATATTTGGTAGCTGTATAATATCTTCTGAAGCGAAAATTTAGTGCAGGGGCAAAATGGTAATTTTAAAATTTTTTCAAAATTACTAATTTATAGCAGAATTATTAATTAATCTTATTAATTAATACTAATTAACCCTACACTAGGATCTAAATATGATACAACAGCATGCATTTAAATTTGAAATTCAAATTTGAATCAGTAAACGTTTTACAGTACTGTGTTCAGAACACATCACCTTTTGCGGGTAGTCGATCACTGCAATCTGATCACCGTCGGAGGGCTCTGATCGTCGCATCGCAGCCACCCAACTGTCTGGCCTCTGCGGATCGTCCACACGAAGCTCCCGTCTGATCAGCTCCTCACGAATGCTAGTTCGTGATTTCACCCTTTTGATGGCAGATGTTGATCGAACTCCTTCGATCGATGTGTGCCGACTTTTTAGATGCTCCGGATCATCTGCACAGTTACTTGAGAGGTTGATGGATCTTTCTCTAAAATTTGGTGGACTCACGACACTCGTGGCACACCAATCTCACTTTCCGAACCCTAGGTAGAAACCCTAGGGTACACACCAAAAAGCCTGCGCCCAATTTTCTCTCTTTTCTTTCTTTTTCTCTCGGAAGGTTTTGGACCTTCACCTTGTGCAGAAGCCTTCCTCACGCCCCAAAGTTTCTCTCCTAATTTTTTTTTTGTGCACGTCCCACCTTTCTCCCCTTTTTAAAACAATGTCGAACGTGTCTTATCCGCGTGAGAGGATAAAGACAAGAGGTTACACATTTGAATTCAAATCAAATTTGAATTCAAACGAAAACCAACTTATCCCTATCCTTTTGGGCGTGAGAAGAGAAGGGGCGTGGCTCTTTGTGCGTGGAAAAGTTTCACGAGAAACCTTTTCTCGTGTAAGTAATGTGGCGCACAAAATGGATAAGGATGAAAGGGCAAGTGATAAGTTATCCATTCAAATTCAAACATGCTTTGAATTTGAATGGCTAACTAATTAATTTATCCATCCATATGGCGCACAAATGAGGACGTGGGGAAGGGTTTTATGTGAGAAAAATTTCACGAGAAGTTTCTTCTCGTGAATTCAAATGGGTGCAAGGAAGTTGGGTGACGCAGGGAATTTAAAACAAGGTGGTTTGATTCAAATTGAGCCAACCTAGTTTAAAATAGGTTGAGCACAATTAGACCAAATTAAACCCAACATAATTAGGCTTAATTAGGCTTAATAAAATTCTAATCAAATCAAGAATTAACTAAACCTAACCCCTGATCAAATCAGGGACTAAACCACCTTAGCGATTAAGTCAACATTTAACCTAATCGGGTCAATCCAAACTGAATCCAATTCAATTGGACTTGATCCAAAAATAATTACTCAATCAAATTAAGTTAATTAGTGATTAAATTACTAATTAAATCTCTCATAAATATTGAGTCCAAATCCGATGGGCAATCAGGCATCAGAGACCATCGATATGAAATCCTGATCAAAGAGTTCAAATTTCAAATTCAAAATTCGAAATTCAAAATTTTGACCCCGGTACCCAAAATGTGTGGAACTCATGATTAGAAAATCCTAATTCTCAATCATAGAGTTCCAGATAGATAAGACTCATAATCAGCCATCAGATCAGAAAGGAACCTCTAATGTGTGTGACCCCGCAGGTTCGAACCTAAGCCGGTAGCACAGGAACCAATTTTTATACTAATCGAAGTGACCATCTAGCAATGGTACCTGACGATCGGATAGGTCGAATAATCGCAATCGCAACATTCAGAACCTACGTGAATATGGTTACCGTATAATTCATCCCTTTTGACCCCTGTGTTTAGGATGACTCAGAGTTAAACTGTCAACCCTGATGATATCATCCGAATCGTGCTCAACTCAATTAGTCCTGTGACTCCTCACTAGGACTACCCTGGCCAAGGTTTTGCTAAATTGAAACACGACTGTACACAGCTCCTAAACTGGAGTGGTCAATCCCATCTTGACACACGCACCGACAAGTCAAGTACTTGACTACACCCAGCAACCTTCCGTCACTGAATTAGAAATTCAGATAGTCCAGTGCCTAAGTGCAGTGAGTTGCTTACAAGTCACCGTGGCGGTCTCAGGTCGGAGGGATATTTATACCCATATCCCATCGGAGCAAATCTTGACAGCAGAAATAGCTCCGGAGTTGGTCACGTTCAGTGCAGATGTACCATTATATCTCACCTGTATGCCATACCAGTATCTCCACACTCTTTGGTTATGAGGACAACCAACCCATATGGCACACAATGACCTATACTCGATAAATATTGTCGTCCTTGGTAACAACGTATCATTTGGTCGCGAACATGTTTAAGGACTAAACAACAAATCCTCCTTTGTCGAGTCTAAATAGTCCTAAGGACTTCACTATAACACAGGAGTTCATTAGAAGATGAAACATTTGTGATGAAAAAATATCAAAATAACTTTTATTTATTTATAATTCATGTACTAATACAAAAGGAGCACAACCGTCAACAGGCTGACGATTGGCTTTGGGACACTATTCCCAACAATCTCCCACTTGGCCTAAAGCCTATCGATGCAGTATCTAATACCCATCTTCGACTTGTAGTCGTTGAACTCCTTCACCGCAATGGCTTTAGTGAATGGGTCGGCCAGGTTCTCCTTCCCGTCGATCTTCTGAAGGTCGACGTCACCTCGATCCACGATCTCCCGGATGAGATGGTAGCGGCGCAGAATATGCTTCGTCCGCTGGTGTGCCTTTGGTTCCTTCGCCTGAGCAATGGCTCCAGAGCTGTCGCAGTAGAGCAGAACTGGACCAACAAGGGAGGGTGCTACTCCGAGCTCGGTGATGAATTTCCTCAGCCACACCGCTTCTTTGGCAGCATCTGATGCAGCAATATACTCCGCCTCGCATACTGAATCAGCCACAGTGTGCTGCTTGGAACTCTTCCAGCAGACAGCCCCACCATTAAGGGTAAAAATAAATCCTGACACACTCTTGCTATCATCTCGATCAGACTGGAAACTAGAGTCTGTAAACCCTATAAGTCTCAAGTCCGATTCACCATATATAAGCCACTGGTCCTTAGTATTTCTCAAATACTTCAGGATGGTTTTAACAACCTTCCAGTGATTCTCTCCTGGATCAGATTGGTATCTACTCACTACCCCTAGTGAGTATGCCACATCTGGTCGTGTACATGTCATGGCGTACATGATAGATCCCACTGCCGAAGTATATGAAATCCTACCCATACGCTCTCTCTCTTGAGATGTTGTCGGACAATCCCTCTTCGAGAGAGAAATTCCATGGCCTATCGGTAGATAGCCTTTCTTGGAATTTTCCATACTGAACCTTTTCAGCATAGTATCAATGTACGTGGACTGGGATAAGCCAAGCAACTTTTTGGATCTATCCCTATAGATCCTCATCCCTAGGATGTAGGAAGCTTCTCCCAGATCCTTCATGGAGAACTGTGACGATAGCCAAATCTTTATTCCCTGTAATGCAGGGACATCATTCCCGATTAAGAGAATGTCATCCACATACAATACAAGAAATACTACTGCTGGACTATTAGCCCACTTATAAATGCAGGGTTCTTCTCCGTTCTTAACGAAGCCATACGTTTTGATCGTCCTATCAAAACGTATGTTCCAACTCCGAGATGCCTGCTTAAGTCCATAAATGGACCTATGTAGCTTGCACACCTTAGACTCATCTGTGGATGTGAACCCTTCATGTTGTATCATATACACCTCTTCATCCAGCTCTCCGTTTAGGAAAGCTGTCTTCACATCCATCTGCCAGATTTCATAGTCCAGATGGGCAGCTATCGCAAGCATAATCCGAATGGATTTGAGCATTGCCACAGGAGAAAATGTCTCGTCATAGTCTATACCATAACGTTGACGATATCCCTTGGCAACCAGACGGGCTTTATAGGTCTCCACCTTTCCGTCTGCGCCCCTCTTTCTTTTGAAGACCCACTTACACCCTATGGGTTTTACTCCTTCGGGTGGGTCAACCAATGTCCACACATCGTTGACCTTCATGGACTCCATTTCGAATTTCATGGCCTCTAGCCATTTCTCAGAGTCAGATCTCTGCATTGCATCCATGTAGGTGATCGGATCCTCATCGTTTTCATCAAGTTCGATAGGATCACCATCCCGGACCAAGAAACCATAATATCTGTCTGGTTGATGTGGTACTCTACCAGACCGCCTTAAGGGTGCATAATCAATGGGCTCCGGATCTGATCTAATCAAATCCGGTTCAGATTCAGTAACATGTGTCGGTTTTTCCACCTGTCGAACTTCGTCAAGTTCGACTTTAGAGGCAACAGTTCCTTCACTAAGGAACTCCTTTTCTAAAAAGATTACCTTAAGGCTGACAAACACCTTTTGCTCATCAGCAAGGTAGAAATAATACCCTTTGGTCTCTTTTGGGTACCCTATAAAATTATACTTGTCAGACCTAGGTCCAAGCTTGTCTGTAATTAAACGTTTAACATAAGCCGGACACCCCCAAACCCTAAGGTGCGAGAGTACTGGCTTACGTCCTATCCATATCTCATATGGCGTTTTGGCTACAGACTTACTCGAAACTCTATTTAGAAGGTAACAAGCCGATTCGAGCGCATATCCCCAGAGAGAGATCGGCAGACCAGCAAACCCCATCATGGATCGAACCATGTCTAACAGGGTCCGATTCCTCTTTTCAGACACACCATTATGCTGTGGTGTTCCAGGAGGAGTCCACTGAGAGAGAATCCCATTCTCCCCTAGATATGTCAGAAACTCATTGGAAAGGTATTCACCTCCTCGATCAGATCGAAGAGTTTTAATACACTTTTCAGTTTGTTTTTCTACCTCATTTCGAAATAGTTTGAACATTTCAAATGATTCCGACTTATGCTTCATTAAATAGACATACCCATACCTAGATAGGTCGTCTGTGAAGGTTATGAAGTAGAAAAATCCACCTCTTGCACTTGAGCTCATGGGTCCACATACATCAGAATGTACCAGACCTAAGAGTTCACTGGCTCGCTCACCTTTTCCAGTAAAAGGTGACTTGATCATCTTTTCAAGAAGACAGGACTCACAGGTTGGAAGTGATTCACAATCACTAACTTCAAGAATTTCTTCTTAAGCCAACCTGTTTATCCTGTTCTTATTGATATGACCTAGCCTACAGTGCCAAAGGTAGACTTCTGACACATTATCTATTCTAGAGCGTTTACCGAATTTTTGAACCACATTAACATGCTGTGATAGTAAGTAAATTCTATTATTTAATTGTCCAATAAATATTGTAACACCATTCAAAATGATATTGCAAATATTTTTTTTTATTAAAAAATCATAACCGTACATGGCCAAAAGGCCTACAGAAATAATATTTAATAAAAAACTTGGACAATAGTGACATTCACTCAGAATTACATTACGAGAATTGATTACAAGACTCATGATTCCTAAAGCTAGAACCGAAACTTTGCTTCCATCTCCAACATTCAGGAACCTCTCGCCTTCATCAAATCTCCTACTGACCTGCAGACCCTGCATCGAATTACAAATATGATAAGGGCTTTCGGTATCCAATACCCAGGCAGTAGTATCACAAATCGAAAAGTTGCAAGGAGTTATCATATAATTACCTTGCTTCTTCTTTGGCCTGTTCGGGTCCAGAGAGGCAATGTATTGAGGACAGTTCCTCTTCCAATGCCCGTGCTTCTTGCAAAAGAAGCACTCCGCCTGGCTCTGGTCATGCTTGCGCTTCTTGGTCTGACCCCGTGCTACTGTCCCAGCATGAGATTGCACCTTCTTATTTTTCTTCTTCTTGTTCTTCTTCCCCTTCCCAAAGGGTTGACGATGAGAAAAAGACCCTCCCACTACATTCACCGACTCCTTATGGAGTTGGTGATCCTTCTCAAAGTTCTGCAGCAACCCCAACAATCCGTGGTAGTTTACTGCAGGCTTTGTCATTCGAAAATGAGTAAGGAATGGGAGGAAGGACTTGGGCAAGGAATTAAGGATCGCATCCTTACCGAGCTGCTCGTGCAGAGGAAAGCCCAATTTGCTTAGGCGCTCAATCATCTCGATCATATACAGTACATGATCAGTGACTGAGGCCCCATCCCTCATCCGAGCATTGAAAATAGCACAACTAGTTTTATGCCTTTCAACGTCGTCAGGCATGCCAAAGGAGTCGTTCAACATTTGAAGCATCTCCTGTGGCTGGGCGTTCTCAAACCTTCGACTGAACTCGTCATTCATTGCTGCCAGCATAATACATCGAACGGTGGTGCGGTCATTGAGCCACTTCAAGTAAGTATCTCGGATCGCTTTACTAGCGTTCGGAGCTGGCTCCTCAGGTGCTGGATCCGTTACTACATAAAGGATCCGTTCATGCTCAAGGACGATTTTCAATTTTCGATACCAGCTATCGAAATTGGGTCCCATGAGCTTGTCATTATCTAATAATGACCGGAGCGACAGGGTAGTGGCCATAGCTGCTTAAAAGAAAATGAGACCTCTATTAGTACATAAATTAATACTAAAGACTTGGACTTTAGTCTAAAGTTTTTTCCAATTTTTTACGAACTGGTAGCCTCATCCTCCAATTCAAAAATTACTTTAATTTCTTAATGGGTACTAGAATCCACACAGACTACACACGAGCCCAACTTTGGTTGGTCAACCCATGTGCATCTATGGGTAGGTTCTTAACCAGTTGTTTCTCTAAACAACTTCTAGTAATTTATTTTGCCCCAGAACCTAATCAGTAGGCTTTGGCCTCCACTGAAAAGATCTGGTTAGGTCCAACCATTAACATGACTTAATTTAGTGAATCAGACCAATAAATGATCAGGCCCGACTTTGGCCGGCCAACCTAACCACCATCAGAAAGACTCAATCAAATTATCATATTATGAATAATAATTCCATTAGCCAATGAGCACCAGGCCTTTGGGCCTCCAATGATCATTGAACTAATGGACTCATTATCATTCACTTAATGGGAGGCTATGACTTAGTTATCATTATAACTTAATCATTTTAGGGACCTAATAATTTTGAGGATTTTATTAAAGAATAGTAGAGAAGAAATCATCCAGCCAATTTCAATCCTTCCACTAACTTCACCAAGTCAGATTAAAAAAGATTTAATTAAAGCTGGCATTAGGAGCACCTAAATCAGTCATACTGATTTACCTAATGACATGGGTGAGCTCTAATCACCAAGTGATCTAATCAAAATCTAACTTACCAGATTGGCCAGGTAAGTGAGATCAGTGGTGGGGATTTGCCATTAACTCGTCAATGATCGAATCAATGCGAGTAGCTCCCGCTTAAGAACCACTGGTCAAAACTGCCGAACTTACCTTAGACACCAACCGGTTCATTAGTTTTAATTTTGATCAACTTAGTAAATAGAGCTCCACCGCGTAGCCATGAATTAAGTCCATCTTGGTCTAGTTAAAGACATGGACCCATTCAACTACAACTATTGAAGTTGAGTCTAGAGTATCCTTGACCTAATCTAATTCAACTTTTGATTAGATTTGACCAATTACTCCAATTCGTCCATTTTTTAAACTAACCTTAGGTCTAACCCAATTATGGACCTAATTCATCTAACCCATTGACCCAAAAGTTTATGCAATTGTCTTAGGTCTTAATTCACAATTATAGACCTACTAGACAACACTTAATTCTTTTAATTAAGTACTTGGGCTGATGGGTCAGGGTTTGGCATTTCGAAAATAATTTTCAAATTTGAAAGATTTTATTTTCTGTTCACCAAATGTGTTAACTCATTTCACAAACGGGTCAGCACATTTCATAAACAGCAATTCTATTGCTCATTTCATAACAGAAAATAACTCAAAATAAATCATAAATTTTCTTTTAGATCTAATCTAACACATTCATGATAAATTTCTTAATTAAGTCCTTTCGCTGCTTCATCGGCATGGGATATAATTGCATCGGCACCCCTACCGTCATAGGAGACCCCATCGAATGGGAAGAGAGGGCCTTTAAACCCTACTTTTCTCCTATGACCGGACGGCCATGGCAACCAACCCAATTAGATTACTTGCTACTTGGATCATGTATATCTAAATATACAAATTTCAAAATTTAAATTTTTGAATTTCAAATTTCAAATTTCAAATTTTAAATTTCAAATTTGAGATTTCAACCAAATTTCAAATTTTAAATTTTCAATCTTTGAATTTTAAATTTTGAATTTTAAATTTCAAATTTCGAATTTCGAATTTCAAATTTCAAATTTCAAATTTGAGATTTCAACCAAATTTCAAATTTCAAATTTTGAATTTTGAATTTTAAATTTCAAATTTTGAATTTCAAATTTCAAATTTCAAATTTGAGATTTCAACCAAATTTTAAATTTTGAATTTTGAATTTCAAATTTGAAACTTCTAACAAATTTCAAATTTCAAATTTCAAATCTTTTTGAATTTTGAATTTTGAATTTTAAATTTCAAATTTAAACTTATAGATTACACCTTAATCTACGCATGCATATGTATATCATATTCTAGAACCTGCTCTGATACCAATTGAAGCGAAAATTTAGTGCAGGGGCAAAATGATAATTTTAAAACTTTTTCAAAATTACTATTTTACAGTAGAATTATTAATTAATCTCATTAATTAATACTAATTAACCCTACACTAGGATCTAAATATGATACAACAGCATGCATTTAAATTTGAAATTCAAATTTGAATCAGTAAACGTTTTACAGTACTGTGTTCAGAACACATCACCTTTTGCGGGTAGTCGATCACCGCAATGTGATCACCGTCGGAGGGCTCTGATCATCGCATCATAGCCACCCAACTGTCTGGCCTCTGCGGATCATCCACACGAAGCTCCCGTCTGATCAGCTCCTCACGAATGCTAGTTCGTGATTTCACCCTTTTGATGGCAGATATTGATCGAACTCCTTCGATCGATGTGTGCCGACTTCTCGGATGCTCTGGATCATCTGCACAGTTACTTGAGAGGCTGATGGATCTCTCTCTGAAATTTGGTGGACTCACGACACTCGTGGCACACCAATCTCACTTCCCGAACCCTAGGTAGAAACCCTAGGGTACACACCAAAAACCCTGCGCCCAATTTTCTCTCTTTTTTTTCTTTTTCTCTCGGAAGGTTTTGGACCTTCACCTTGCACAGAAGCCTTCCTCACGCCCCAAAGTTTCTCTCCTAATTTTTTTTTTGCGCACGTCCCACCTTTCCCCTCTTTTTAAAACAACGTCGAACGTGTCTTATCCGCGTGAGAGGATAAAGACAAGAGGTTACACATTTGAATTCAAATCAAATTTGAATTCAAAAGAAAACCAACTTATCCCTATCCTTTTGGGCATGAGAAGAGAAGGGGCGTGGCTCTTTGTGCATGGAAAAGTTTCACGAGAAACCTTTTCTCGTGTAAGTAATGTGGCGCACAAAATGGATAAGGATGAAAGGGCAAGTGATAAGTTATCCATTCAAATTCAAACATGCTTTGAATTTGAATGGCTAACTAATTAATTTATCCATCCATATGGCGCATAAATGAGGACGTGGGGAAGCATTTTACGTGAGAAAAATTTCACGAGAAGTTTCTTCTCGTGAATTCAAATGGGTGCAAGGAAGTTGGGTGACGCAGGGAATTTAAAACAAGGTGGTTTGATTCAAATTGAGCCAACCTAGTTTAAAATAGGTTGAGCACAATTAGACCAAATTAAACCCAACATAATTAGGCTTAATTAGACTTAATAAAATCCTAATCAAATCAGGAATTAACTAAACCTAACCCCTGATCAAATCAGGGACTAAACCACCTTAGCGATTAGGTCAACATTTAACCTAATCGGGTCAATCCAAACTGAATCCAATTCAATTGGACTTGATCCAAAAATAATTACTCAATCAAATTGAGTTAATTAGTGATTAAATTACTAATTAAACCTCTCATAAATGTTGAGTCCAAATTCGATGGGCAATCAGACATCAGAGACCATCGATATGAAACCCTGATCAAAGAGTTCAAATTTTAAATTCAAAATTCGAAATTCAAAATTCGAAATTCAAAATTTTGACCCCGATACCCAAAATATGTGGAACTCATGATTAGAGAATCCTAATTCTCAATCATAGAGTTCCAGATAGATAAGACTCATAATCAGCCATCAGATCAGAAAGGAACCTCTAATGTGTGTGACCCCGCAGGTTCGAACTTAAGCCGGTAGCACAGGAACCAATTTTTGTACTAATCAAAGTGACCATCTAGCAATGGTACCCGACGACCAGATAGGTCGAATAATCGCAATCGCAATATTCAGAACCTACGTGAATATGGTTACCGTATAATTCATCCCTTTTGACCCCTGTGTTTAGGATGACTCAGAGTTAAACTGTCAACCCTGATGATATCATCCGAATCGTGCTCAACTCAATTAGTCCTGTGACTCCTCACTAGGACTACCTTGGCCAAAGTTTTGCTAAATTGAAACACGACTGTACACAGCTCCTAAACTGGAGTGGTCAATCCCATCTTGATACACGCACCGACAAGTCAAGTACTTGACTACACCCAGCAACCTTCCGTCACTGAATTAGAAATTCAGGTAGTCCAGTGTCTAAGTGCAGTGAGTTGCTTGCAAGTCACCGTGGCGGTCTCAGGTCGGAGGGATATTTATACCCATATCCCATCGGAGCAAATCTTGACAGCAGAAATAGCTCCGAAGTTGGTCACGTTCAGTGCAGATGTACCATTACATCTCACCTGTATGCCATACCAGTGTCTCCACACTCTTTGATTATGAGGACAACCAACCCATATGACACACAACGACCTATACTCGATAAATATTGTCGTCCTTGGTAACAACGTATCATTTGGTCGCGAACATGTTTAAGGACTAAACGACAAATCCTCCTTTGTCGAGTCTAAATAGTCCTAAGGACTTCACTACAACACAGGAGTTCATTAGAAGATGAAACATTTGTGATGAAAAAATATCAAAATAACTTTTATTTATTTATAATTCATGTACTAATACAAAAGGAGCACAACCGTCAACAGGCTGATGATTGGCTTTGGGACACTATTCCCAACATCTTCTTCTAATGGTTCTTTTTGTTAGAATTTGTCGATAGATTTGGAAAACTCTCAAATGGAACTTTTGTTTTCTATTCCTGTTCTTTCTCAGGATGGAATGGTAAAGAAGTTGGAATGAGCTTATGCAGATGCAATGTAGATGACTTGGGAAAAATCATATATCTTACCATTTATGTAATGAATTTGAATAGGGTATATTTATTTCAAAGATATTTTGTACTTTATCTTGGATTTTACTAGGATAATTTTTTGGATCTAAAATAACATCCCAATTTCCTTCTTTTTCTGGTAGGATATTAGATCAGTTTGCTAAATCAATTATAACCCATATTCTACCATTTGACCAACATCTATAATTTTGAGATGATTTTACAGCTTTCCAATAGACATCTATATAATTAACTAAAGTATAATCTTCTATGTCAAAATCTTCTACAGGTTTATCTTTTAACATGCCATCTTTATCTAAAAATTGAGTATGCGTGATGTAAAAAATTTGAAAAGGATAAATAATTTCAGTTAATTTTTTTCTTCATTTTCACTATATATTATTATGTCTATTTTTGTCCTATCATTTCTGAGTTCTTTTAAGATTGTAGAAACTAATTTTGAAAACTTATCTAAAGGGTAGTTGTAATTTATAGAAGCTAATCTAACTAATCTTTTATATAAAGATCTAATCATAGTTCTAGAAGGATTTACATTTATATTTGGGATACTTAACTTTGGCCAACACCAATCTATCATAAAATATTTACTAAGATCTTGGATTATTTCTTTGACTTCATTGGGCTGAAGTATTTTATTAAGGATAATATTTTGAATTCCAAAAGGTAGTATTTTTTGTGTTTTATCCCAAATTTCTAACTTTTGTTGCTTAACAGAGAGATAGACTATGAATTTTGATTTCTTTGAAAGTTTAGAGAATTATTTTTCTAGGATTATTGGTTGACTAAAATTTGAGTTACTTATAGTTGCTGGATCATCTAAAAAAAATTGATTTAAGATCAACTTCTATTTTCCCAAAGAATTTTGAAATTTCTCTTTTTTGGATAATTTCTTTTCCTCTATTCATATTTCTAAATGGTTTATTTTTAAAAGTATTAGAAAGATAAAATTTCTTCTTTTTCCTTTTAAATTTCTAAGAAGGTCTTAATAGAGGTCTAACTAAAGACTTAAGACTTAATATTTTCTGATTGGTTTTCCTTTCGTGTAGAATCTTGTTTATACTCTGATGCCAAAGTACTTGGGTTTTGTGGATGAAGGAGTGTAGGTGTCTTATAACTAGTTTTCTTTTGAAAAATATTAAGGAAATTTGTAATGGACTAAAGACTTTTATGCCTTACAGGCCAAAGATTTTTATTCCTTAGTTCTAAATTTTCTTTTTTAGGTTTCCTTAAAGATTTAAGTAATGATTGGGGTTTCCATAGAAATTTATTTAAGGATTGAATCCTAATACTAAGCTTTTCTTCCTTTAGTAAGATTTTTTGATTAGGATGGGATTCAAGAGTTTCCTTATTATTTTCTTTATGTAATAGGAGCCCTAAAGGATTATTGAATTCTTTTGGCTGATTGCAAGTATCTGGAAAAAGAGGTGTATCAAAGATAATTAGATTTTTAAACGTAACAGGTTTTCCTAATTTAAAGATTCTAAAGTTCAGAGGTAGTCTTATTAGAATTCCTAAGTTTCTTGGTATTTTTCATGGTAAGTATGACCAGAATATTTGTGGGTTTTCATTATAGGTTTTAACTACGTATAACTCTATATTTTGGTTTAATTCAAAAAGATAATTTTTTGGAACCAAGTCTGAAACTTCTTTCTGAATGTTTGTTTCAGGACTAGTTTCTTCTAGATGATCTTCTTCCTGAGATGGTATTTTTAAGAGTTCTGAGTTTGCTGTAAATTGTTGAATTTGAATGTTTTCAAGATGGGTTTCATCTTTAGACTCAAAGATTCTAGTATCTTCGAGTATTTTTACTTGTTTGGGTAAGTTTTTTATAGTTTCTATTAATTCTCCCTTAGTTGGCTGATCTATTATTGCTTTAGAGTCTAGATAGGTTAGGGTTCTTTAAGATCAGATTCATTTCTCTTAGTAGGTTGGTTTGTTATTTCTTCTATTTTAGAAGAAAAATTCTCAGGTTGAGGGTCTTTATCTTTGTTATCCTTTTGAAGGCATGGACAAAGATATTCAATGACTCTTTTGCCTTTTTCTAAATAGATTGATATTTTCTTGTTTATACAACTACATTCACTATCTTTTTTCACAACTTCAGAACTATATTTGTTTTGAGGATTTGGTCTTAAATTTGTTTCAACTTTGGAACTTGGTTTATTACTAGTTCTAGGTTGACCTAAATCATATTTTTCATACAAATCAAAGAACTTGATAGGGGTTTTGTTCCACTTCATAAAAGTATAATACCTAGATTGGATTTTTACAGTTTGGGTTATGTTGTAAGTTCTAAGAAACTGTTATCTTTTAAGTTTATTATGATCAGCAAAGAAATCTTTATCAAATAATTCTTTATATTCAGAATCATCTTTACTAGAATGGGATAAGGATCTATTTTGGGAATTTGATCGTTTGGGTTCAGCTTCGGAGATTGACCTAGTTTTCATCTTAGAATATGAGAATGATTAGTATTGAGGATAATAGTTTTGAGGTTGATCATCATCTTCATAATCAGGTTGAAGGGATTGAGTGTTGTTGGTGCAAAAATCCGCCTACGTCGGAGAAGCTGGAGTCGAGGGAGTCGCGATCGCCGTCAGGACCTGCAAAGAAAGTCTAAACCGGAGTTGGGGTTGCTTCGGTAAGACCCTCCGATGCTCAAGTCAGTTCTCTGCCTCAACAAGAATGGAGTGCTCGAACAAAAATTTTAGCAGAGTTTTTGGGATAGAAATTAGAGCTTAGAGAATAATGTATCTGGGATCCCCCTTTTTATAGGCGGAGGGGGCAACAGACTGATAGCGACGTTTGTAACCATCTGGCAGTGGGCCATTCGGAGCCAGGAGGAGTTTGTTATGAAGAGTAGTGGAGTGGAATCGTGGCCATCACCGTGACCTACCACGTGGAGTCTGAAGCGGCGTCCGTCATCGCGACTTACCAAAGGGTGGAGGAGCCGTGCGGTATCCATCGCAGGAAGTGGAGCAGAGTTGTGGCCATTACCGTGGCCTGCCAGGGAGTGATGGAGCCGCACGAAATCCATCGCAGGAAGTGGAGCAGAGTTGTGGCCATTACTGTGGCCTGCCAGGGAGTAATGGAGCCGCACAGAATCCATCGCAGGAAGTGGAGCAGAGTCGTGGCCATTATTATGGCCTGCCAGGGAGTGATGGAGCTGCACGAAATCCATCGCAGGAAGTGGAGCAGAGTCATGGCCATTATTGTGGCCTGCCAGGGAGTCCAGGCCTATCGACCGAAGTTCGATTGAGGTGCCTGGCAGAGAGAGGTAGCTATCCATCTGAGAGGAGCTCGAATGTTGCAAATCCTATTGGGTGCCTTGGGCGTCAAGGCTGCAGGCGAGGACCACTTGCCGTAGGAGCTCGGTCAGAGGCTTTCCGCAGATGCAGTCCAATTTTGTGTAGACTTTGACAGAGGGTCGACCGGTGGTGGATGTCGGATGGTGCTGGAGAGGTTCATCTGTCGGAGGGGTCCAGCTGCTGGATTCCATTAGCCCGGCATTTGCCCACTTATAGAAGTTTGATCGGAGTCCGATCTCCGTAGAAGCCTGGATGGGGATCATTTATCGAGGAATCCTGACCAAGGCCTATCTGCAACAGAAATTCGAAAGAAATTCATCCATAATGGAAGCTCGGGTGAAGGCTTACGGTGGGAATCCGGCATGGACCGCTCGTGGTAGAAATTTGAAGTAGATCGTTTGTAGCGGAAACTCGGAGTGGGTCCCTTGCAGTAGAAGCTCGGAGTCCGACCGTTGTAGGAGTTCGGGGTGAGGTGTACCTGCAACAGGAGTTTAGGATGGAAGTCCCGCTTCCGTAGGAGTCCGAATGAAGTCTTCCTGTAGTTGAAGTCGGGGACGAAGTCCGGCTCCCGTAGGAGTCCGGATGAAGTCTACATGCAGTTGAAATCGGGGATGAAGTCCGGCTCCCGTAGGAGTCCGAATGAAGTCTTCCTGCAGTCGGGGTCGGGGATGAAGTCCGGCTCCCGTAGGAGTCCGGATGAAGTCTACCTACAGCCAGAGTCGGGGATGAAGTCCGGCTCCTGTAGGAGTCCAGATGAAGTCTACCTGCAGTTGGAGTCGGGGACAAAGTCCGGCTCTCGTAGGAGTCCGGATGAAGTCTACCTGCAGTTGGAGTCGGGGATGAAGTCCGGCTCCCGTAGGAGTCTGGATGAAGTCTACCTGCAGTTGGAGTCGGGGATGAAGTCCGGCTCCCGTAGGAGTCCGGATGAAGTCTATCTGCAGTTGGAGTCGGGGACGAAGTCCGGCTCCCGTAGGAGTCCGGATGAAGTCTACTTGCAGTTGGAGTCGGAGACGAAGTCTGGCTCCCGTAGGAGTCCGGATGAAGTCTTTCTGCAGTTGGAGTCGGGGATGAAGTCCGGCTCCCGTAGGAGTCCGGATGAAGTCTACCTGCAGTTGGAGTCGGGGATGAAGTCCGGCTCCCGTAGGAGTTCGTATGAAGTCTTCCTGCAGTCGGGGTCAGGGATGAAGTCCAGCTCCCGTAGGAGTCCGGATGAAGTCTTCCTGTAGCTAGAGTCGGGGATGAAGTCCGGCTCCCGTAGGAGTTCGGATGAAGTCTACCTGTAGTTGGAGTCGGGGATGAAGTCCGGCTCCTGTAGGAGTCCTGATGAAGTCTACCTGCAGTTGGAGTCGGAGATGAAGTCCGGCTCCCGTAGGAGTCCGGATGAAGTCTACCTGCAGTTGGAGTTGGGGATGAAGTCCGGCTCCCGTAGGAGTCTGGATGAAGTCTACCTGCAGTTGGAGTCGGGGATGAAGTCCGGCTCCCGTAGGAGTCCGGATGAAGTCTTCCTGCAGTTGAAGTCAGGGACGAAGTCTGACTCCCGTAGGAGTCCGGATGAAGTCTACCTGCAGTTGGAGTCGGGGATGAAGTCCGGCTCCCATAGGAGTCCGGATGAAGTCTACCTGTAGTTGGAGTCGGGGATGAAGTCCGGCTCCCGTAGGAGTCTGGATGAAGTCTTCCTGCAGTTGAAGTCGGGGACGAAGTCCGACTCCCGTAGGAGTCCGGATGAAGTCTACCTGCAGTTGGAGTCGGAGACGAAGTCCGGCTGCCGTAGGAGTCCGGATGAAGTCTTCCTACAGTTGAAGTCAGGGATGAAGTCTGGCTCCCGTAGGAGTCCGGATGAAGTCTACCTGCAGTTGGAGTCGGGGACGAAGTCTAGCTCCCGTAGGAGTCCGGATGCAGTTTTCCTGCAGTCGGGGTCGAGGATGAAGTCCGACTCCCGTAGGAGTCTGGATGAAGTCTTTCTACAGTCGGAGTCGGGGACAAAGTCCGGCTCCCGTAGGAGTCCGGATGAAGTCTACCTATAGTTGGAGTCGGGGATGAAGTCTGGCTTCCGTAGGAGTCCGGATGAAGTTTAGCAGGTAGAAACTTGGGTGGAGTTCGCCCGTCGTGAAGAATCTGATCGATGCTGGTGGGGGTTTATCCGTCGGTAGAACTTGGAAACGTTGCGGAGGCTCGACCATTGGAGAGGTTCGGAAAGATGTCACCGAAGGTCGAACATCGGTAGAACCCCCGGAGGGTCACTCCTGATATGAACTTCGGCTGGGGGGATATTTTATGCCCAACACCAGTCCCCCTACTTTTGAGTTCGAGTTTTGAATGAAGTACAGAAAAATTTTCACAGCCGAAGTTGTCCCCCTGAATCCTGTGCACGATCGCCCTCAGATATCTTCGCATTTAATGCGCGCATGCCGGAGTCTTTTTCCAATTAGGGTGATCCGAAGGGTCCTTTCGGAATTTCTGTCGGAGCGTAGTCCCAAGCGCCACACCATAATGGTCCCGCCAGCGGTCAGCCCTACACCGCGGTGAGTGGACACGTGGCGGGCATTGGTTGACCTAGGGATATCTGCCACCATAACTGTGCCAGACCCCGTCGCTTATTTAAGCCCTCTCTTTCCCTCCGGGGACTTCATCTCGCTTGAGAGTCGACGCCTTTCTTCTGCCTGAGAGTTTAGCCACCCCATCGGTGCCCTTTTCGACTCTGGGCATTCTTCGCACCAATCTTCGCCATCTCTGCCGGCTCCCCGCCGCCTTCAGTCTTTCGAGCCCTTTCGAGGAGTTCTCCTGTCGGGGCTTCTACCTCGGAGCTCAATCTCGAGAGGATGTTGCAGATCGAGAGGAGTAGGAGGGGAAAAACAGTGGTCTGCGAGTTCAGCGGCTGCCGAACCATCACTAAGGGTTCCCACCGCCTCGAAGGGGGCTCGAGGGAGAATTCCTTCAACAACAGGGATTTAATAACAGAACCAACCGGTGAGCGCATTCCACCTGAGAATTTCAGAGTAGTTGAATGAGGCGATACCGATCAGGAGGGTAGAGTTGTCGTCATAAGCTGTGGCAGGTTTCTTGACGTCGTCGGGGTCGAGGGACCAGAGGCGGTCGGTACTGACGGTGGGGCAGTAGAACTTGTTACGGGGATGGTGGAAGTAGCGCATGCCGACCTTATCGAAGTACTTAGGATGGTGGTCGTCGTGGAGCACGCGGTGGTGGTGCATGCCTCCGGCGTCATCACGGCCTTTGGGGTACTTTCGGTTCTTCCTGATGCAGGTTGTCATCGCCACTGCCGTCGCCGTCGCTGCCCCTTGAATTCTATCCCTCCCCTTTTTTTTTTTGTCGACGTCGTCTGGAGGTTACTGATCATTGCCGTGTCGGCCCGCTTTTTCGATCATCTTTCTTCTTCAGCCTTAAGAGCTCTGTAATGCATATTTAGTAAATAACATGAGAAGGAAATTTTTCGCTACCTCTTTTACTCACGTGTTGAATTGTCGTTTGCCGAGCTTCCTTCGGCTTTCGCCTTGTTCGATATCGATGCCATTCGGAGGTACCTGATCGCTGTCGCATAGACCCGTCCTTCTGTTTATGGCCGCTGATTGGTCCTGGACCACTCGAGTTTGACGCCTCCTTTCAGAGTTCGAGCTCAGAGATCTAAGCTTCTCGTCGTCCTGAAGAAGCCGTCTTATCCTTGGCCTGCATTGAGAGCTCTTTTGGAGACCGAAGATTTCGATGAGAACCTCCATCCTCGCTGAGACGAGGTCCTCTGTATTTTTAATGTAATTTATTTTTTATTTGTCACTGATGTAGTTCGTCGCTTTCCTTTTTAACCCCTTCCCCCCTTTTTTTTCTTTCCTCGAGTGAGGGTTTCTCCTGCTCTTAGTGGGGTCGCGGGAGCGCAAAGGGGTCGCTGGGAAGGTTCCCTTTTTCTTATCCGATCTTGAATGATCAGACCTTAATTGGTGTCAGGATGAGGTTCTTCCCCTATTTCTGACGTAATCGGTTTCAGCTCAGGTTAGGACGAGGTCCTCCTCTTGTCTCTAACAGGGCTATGGGGGCACATATGGGCGTTGCAGGGCATCTCCCCCCATCCGGTCTAAGTGTAACTGGGCCTTCGACCTTGCTCGTGTTAGGACGAGATTCTTCTCCTATTCTTAATAGGGTCGTGGGGGCACATATGGGCATTGCAGGGCCTCTCCCCCATCCGGTCTAAGGGTAACCGGGCCTTCGACTTTGCTCAAGTTAGGGCGAGGTTCTCCTCCTATCCCTAACAGGGCCGTGGGGGCACATATGGGCGTTGCAGGGCCTCTCCCCCATCCAATCTAAGGGTAACCGGGCCTTCGACTTTGCTCAAGTTAGGGTGAGGTTCTCCTCCTATCCCTAACAGGACCGTGGGGGCACATATGGGCGTTGCAGGGCCTCTCCCCCCATCCGGTCTAAGGGTAACCAGGCCTTCGACTTTGCTCAAGTTAGGGCGAGGTTCTCCTCCTGTCCCTAACAGGGCGGTGGGGGCACATATGGGCGTTGCAGGACCTCTCCCCCCATCCGGTCTAAGGATAATCGGACCTTCGACTTTGCTCAAGTTAGGACGAGGTTCTCCTCCTGTCCCTAACAGGACTGTGGGGGCACATATGGGTGTTGCAGGGCCTCTCTCCCCATCCGATCTAAGGGTAACCGGGCCTTCGACTTTGCTCAAGTTAGGGCAAGGTTCTCCTCCTGTCCCTAACAGGGCCGTGGGGGCACATATGGGCATTGCAGGGCCTCTCCCCCCATCCGGTCTAAGGAGAATCGGACCTTCGATTGTGTCGAGATGAAGTTCTCCTCCTGCTCCCGACATGGTTTGTTTTGACTGTCCTGTCGATATAGGCTCGTGCCAAGAGAGAAGACATGTGGATATGAGACTTTTATTTAAAATAAAGTTATCGGTAATACATTCGTAAGTTTTTCGAGCTCCATGATCGTGGGAGGTCTGCTCCTCCGAGCTCCTTGAGGTAATAAGTTTCGGGTCGGACTACTTCCTTGACTTCGTATGGGCCTTCCCAATTTGGAGCAAGCTTCCCTCGATCCTGAGGTTGCGAGACAGCGGCTCATCGAAGCACTAGGTCTCCTACTCTAAAGACTTTATTTTTGACCCGAGAATTGTAATAGTGGGCGACTTTCTGTTTGTAGGCTGTCATTCGAACTTGAGCTACCTCCCGCTTTTCTTTCAGCAAGTCAAGGTTGGATTTAAGACCTTGCGAATTGTGATGTTCGTCGAATGCCACGACTCGTGCCGACAGAAGCTTGAGCTCAATTGGGATAACAACCTCCGTTCCGAAGGCCAGAGCGAAGGGGGTCTCCCCCATGGACAGTCTTTGGGTAGTTCGGTATATCCACAATACATGATAAAGCTCGTCTGCCCAAGTTCCCTTCGCTTTTTCGAGCCTTGTCTTGATCTCCTGCAGTAGAGTTCTGTTGGTCACCTCGGCTTCGCCATTCGCTTGAGGATGGGCTACTGATGTGAAGTTGTGGGAGATGTTTAGGTCTTCACAAAATTTGGTGAATCTCGCTCCCGCAAATTGCCGTCCATTATCAGTAATTAGGGTTCTCGACAGGCCGAACCTGCAAACGATTGACTTCCAGACGAAGTCTTGCACTTTAGCTTCTGTGATTTTCGCCAGCGGTTCGGCTTCGACCCACTTGGTAAAATAGTCAATTACTACCAGGAGGAACTTCCTCTGCCCCGATGCCACGGGAAAGGGTCCAAGGATATCCATTCCCCATTGTGCAAACGGCCATGGGGCACTCAAGGGTGTAAGCTCGACGGCGGGCTGTCTCTGGATGTTGGCATACCTCTGACATCGGTCACACTTTCTGACGTATTCAATGGAGTCACGATACATTGTCGGCCAGTAATACCCTTGGCGGAGCAACTTGTGGGATAAGGATCTAGCCTCTAGATGGCTTCCGCAGATTCCCTCATGCACCTCCCACAAGGCGTAGTCAGCTTCCGAAGGCCGGAGATATTTTAAAAGGGGCAAAGAGTATGATCTCTTGTACAGCTTGTCCTCATAAAGGATGTACCGGGAGGCTTGATTTCTGAGCTTTCGAGCTTCTTTTGCATCATGAGGGAGAATCCCGTCCCTGAGATATGCCACCAGTGGGTCGATCCAACTGGGCTCATGATCAATTTCCATCACGGGCTGCGATTCTTCCGTACTTGGACACTTCAGAACTTCAAAGAGAACACCCTTGGGCAATTCAGTCGGAGCCAGTGTAGCCAGCTTGGAGAGAAGATCAGCCCTGGTATTTTTTATTCTTGGAATCTGCCTGATGTGGAAGCTACTAAAGGCGGGGATAAGCTCCTTTACCTTTTCAAGATACTTAGCCATACTGTCCTCCCGTGCTTCATAGTTTTCGCTGACTTGTCCCACTACCAATTGGGAGTCGCTGTGAACTTGGAGCCGATCTACTCCCAATTCTTTGGCGATCCTCAATCCTGCAATCAGAGCTTCGTATTCCGCTCCATTGTTTGTTGCGGGGAATTCGAAGTACAGAGCGTACTCCACGATGATTCCCTTCGGACTGATCAAGATCAGGCCCGCACCTATGCCCGATATGTTGGAGGATCCATCCATGTAGACGGCCCAAAAGCAATCAGGGGGGTCTGCTTCTTCTTCGGAGGAGTTCGGTCGGGGTTCCAGGCCGTCAATTTCACCCTGTTCAGGTTCGGCTTCCTCCGAGATAGTGCATTCTACTATAAAATCTGCCAATATCTGGGCTTTCACTGTCGGTCTGGATCGATAGTTGATGTTGAATTTTGTGAGCTCGATCGTCCATTTCGCTATCCTCCCGGAGGCATCTGTCCGGTGCAGGATCGCCTTGATCGGCTGGTCGGTGAGCAACGTTACGGTGTGCCCTTGAAAGTAGGGTCGGAGCCTCCGGGCTGCAATCAACAGGGCGTAAGTTAGTTTCTCCAATTTAGTATACCTGGTTTCGGCATCTCTCAATGCGCGACTGATGTAGTAGATCGGCCGTTGAATTTTTACTTCTTCCTTGACAAGAACTACTGCGAGAGCCATAGGGGAGACTGCCAGGTATAAGAACAGCTCCTCTCCAAGCTCAGGCTTCACCAACAGCGGAGGTGAGCCGAGGTAGTCCCTTAGTTCTTCGAACGTCTGTTGACACTCAGTGGTCCAACAGAAGTTCTTCGACTGTTTGAGAGTTCGAAAGAAGGGTAAGCATCGTTCGGCCGACCTCGCAACGAAGTGATTCAGGGCTGCCACCCTCCCTGTAAGGTGCTGGACCTCCTTTATCAACTTCGGGGCGGCCATCTCCTAGATGGCATGAATTTTCTCTGGATTGGCTTCAATCTCGCGCCCCGATACCATGAAGCCCAGGAACTTCCCCGAGGTCACTCCGAAAGCACACTTAGTCAGGTTCAGCTTCATCTTATATTTTCAGAGGGCGCCGAAGGTCTCCTCGAGGTCGGCGACGTGGTTCATGGAAGATTTGCTTTTCACGAGCATGTCATCCACGTAGACCTCCATGTTGCGGCCGATCTACTCCTTGAAGATTTTGTTCACCAACCGCTGATAGGTCGCACCTGTATTTTTGAGGTCGAAAGGTATGACCCTGTAACAGTAAAGACCACGATCAGTGATGAAAGCAGTCTTTTCTTCATCTTCTGGCGCCATCCTGATTTGATTATAGCCGGAGAATGTGTCCATAAAGGTGAGAAGCTCATGGCCCGAGGTTGCATCCACTAGTTGATCAATTCTGGGCAGAGGGTAGCTGTCCTTTGGGCAGGCTTTATTCAGTTTTTGAAGTCTATACACATCCTCCACTTACCATTTGCCTTTTTGACTAGGACAACGTTGGAAATTCAGTCAGGATAATTGACTTCTCTAATGAATCCGATTTTTAGGAGTTTGTCCACTTCCTCGGCTATCGCTTTCTGCCTCTCCGATGCATGACCTCGAATTTTTTCTTTCGTCGATCGATGCTTTGGATCGATGGCCAGACGGTGTTTCATGACTTCTGCGTCAATCCCCGGCATGTCTGCTGGAACCCAAGCGAAAACATCCGCATTCTTTCGTAGGAAATCAATGAGCTGCGTCCGCACCTCTTCCCCCAGGTTGGAGTCGATCTTCACCACATGCTCCGTATTCCCATCGTTCAAAGGGATCGAAACCAGATCTTCGATTGGGCCGCCCCTTTCCTCAACGAGATCGTCGTGGGCATCCAATCCATCAACCGGACAGAGGTCAGATTGGTCACTTCTTTGCAAGGCTATGTTGTAGCAGTGTCTGGCCAGGGCTTGGTCTCCCTTGACTTCTCCGACCCCCTGGTTGGTAGAAAATTTTAATTTCAAATGATAGGTTGACACCATGGCCCGGAGAGCGTTGAGGCCAGGTCGGCTAAGGATTGCGTTGTAGGCTGACGGTGCCTTCACCATCAAAAAATTTACTAAAGCCCTAGATTGTCTTGGATATCGACCCGCAGCTACAGTCAAAGTTATTACCCCCTCCACCGGGACAGCATCGCCGGTAAACCCTACCAGAGGGGAGCTAATCGGCCCCAAATGACCGTCAAGGATGGACATTTTTGAGAACGCGTCATAGAATAAAATGTCGATCGAACTTCTATTATCGACAAGAATGTGGCGGACATCGTAATTAGCTATATTTAAAGAAACTACAACTGCGTCGTTATGAGAAAATTGAACTCCCCGAGCATCTTCTTCAGTAAAGATTATGGATTCCTCAATCCTTTGTCACTTGGGAGGTCCTGCCAATACGTCGGTTGTTCTCTGTCGGGATTCTCTCGAGATGGTGTTGGCGAAATCTATCGGAGGCCGATCATCGGACTGCTCCATGCCGACTGCTGTTGCCAGAGGAGGAGCCTGGGAGATCGGAGGTGAGGTCGGAGCCTGAGATCTGGCCGCGGAGGCCGTGGATCGCCATGTGGATGCTTTGCGGGGAGGCATCGGGCGAAGACCTAGTGGGGGAAGGCGGAGAAGACGTTGGAAAAGATGATCGAAGGCGGTCTCGTTGAGTGCTCCTTTAAGAATAAGGATACTGCGAAGACATAGCCCTTCCTCTAGCGCCAATCCTATTGGTGCAAAAATCTACCTGCGTCGGAGAAGCTGGAGTTGAGGGAGTCACGGTCGCCATCGGGACCTGCTAAGGAAGTCTAAACCAGAGTTGGGGTTGCTCCGGCAAGACCCTCCGACGCTCAAGTCAGTTCTCTGCCTCAACAAGAATGGAGTGCTCGAATGAAAATTTTAGCAGAGTTTTTGGGATAGAAATTAGAGCTTAGAGAATAACATATCTGGGATCCCCCTTTTTATAGGCGGAGGGGGCAACAGACTGATAGTGACGTTTGTAACCGTCTGGCAGTGGGTCGTTTGGAGCCAGGAGGAGTTTGTTATGAAGAGTAGTGGAGTGGAATCGTGGCCATCACCGTGACCTGCCACGTGGAGTCTGAAGCGGCGTCCGTTATCGCGACTTGCCAAAGGGTGGAGGAGCCGCGCGGTATCCGTCGCAAGAAGTGGAGCAGAGTTGTGGCCATTACCGTGGCCTGCCAGGGAGTGATGGAGCCGTGCGGAATCCATCACAGGAAGTGGAGCAAAGTCGTGGCCGTTACTGTGGCCTGCCAGGGAGTGATGGAGCCACGCGAAATCTGTCGCAGGAAGTGGAGCAGAGTCGTGGCCATTATTGTGGCATGCCAGGGAGTGATGGAGCCACGCAGAATCCATCGCAGGAAGTGGAGCAGAGTCGTGGCCATTATTGTGGCCTGTCAGGGGGTCCAGGCCTGTCGGCCGAAGTTTGGTTGAGGTGCCTGGCGGAGAGAGGTAGCTATCCATCTGAGAGGAGCTCAGATGTTGCAAATCCTATTGGGTGCCTTGGGCGTCAAGACTGCACGCGAGGACCACTTACCGTAGGAGCTCGGTCAGAGGCTTTCCGCAAACGCAGTTCGATTTCGCATAGACTTCGACAGAGGGTCGACCGACGGTGGATGTCGGATGGTGCTAGAGAGGTTCATCCACCAGAGGGGTCCAACTGCTGGATTCTGTGAGCCCGATATTTGCCCGCTTATAGAAGTTCGATCGAAGTTCGATCTTCGTAGAAGCCCGGATGGGGATCATTTGTCGAGGAATCCCGGCCAAGGCCTGTCTGCAACAAAAATTCGAAAGGAATTCGTCCATAATGGAAGCTCGGGTGAAGGCTTATGGTGGAAATTTGGCACGGACCGCTCGTGGTAGAAATTTGAAGTAGATCGTTTGTAGCGAAAACTCAGAGTGGGTCGCTTGCAGTAGAAGCTCGAAGTCCGGCCCTTGTAGGAGTTCGGGGTGAGGTCTACCTGCAACAGGAGTTCAGGGCGAAAGTCCGGCTCCCGTGGGAGCCTGGACGAAGTCTACCTGCAGTTAGAGTCAGGGGCGAAGTCCGACTCCCGTAGGAGTCCGGATGAAGTCTTCCTGCAGTTAAAGTCGGGAACGAAGTCCGGCTCCCGTAGGAGTCCGGATGAAGTCTACCTGCAGTTGAAGTCGGGGATAAAGTCTGGCTCCCGTAGGAGTCCGGATGAAGTCTTCCTGCAGTCGGGGTCGGGGATGAAGTTTGGCTCCCGTAGGAGTCCGGATGAAGTCTTCCTGCAGCCGGAGTCGGGGATGAAGTCCGGCTCCCGTAGGAGTCCGGATGAAGTCTACCTGCAGTTGGAGTCGGGGACGAAGTCCGGCTCCCGTAGGAGTCTGGATGAAGTCTACCTGCAGTTGGAGTCGGGGATGAAGTTCGGCTCTCGTAGGAGTCCGGATGAAGTCTACCTGCAGTTGGAGTCAGGGATGAAGTCCGGCTCCCGTAGGAGTCCGGATGAAGTCTACTTGCAGTTGGAGTCGGGGATGAAGTCCGGCTCCCATAGGAGTCCGGATGAAGTCTTCCTGCAGTTGAAGTCGGAGATGAAGTCCGGCTCCCATAGGAGTCCGGATGAAGTCTACCTGCAGTTGGAGTCGGGGATGAAGTCCAGCTCCCGTAGGAGTCCGGATGAAGTCTTCCTGCAGTTGGAGTCGGGGACGAAGTCTGGCTCCCGTAGGAGTTCGGATGAAGTCTACCTGCAGTCAGAGTCGGGGATGAAGTCTGGCTCCCGTAGGAGTCCGGATGAAATCTTCCTGCAGTCGGGGTCAGGGATAAAGTCCGGCTCCCATAGGAGTCCGGATGAAGTCTTTCTGCAGCCGGAGTCGGGGATGAAGTCTGGCTCCCGTAGGAGTCCGGATGAAGTCTACCTGCAGTTGGAGTCGGAGATGAAGTCCGGCTCCCGTAGGAGTCCGGATGAAGTCTACCTGCAGTTGGAGTCGGGGACGAAGTCCGGCTCCCGTAGGAGTCCGGATGAAGTCTACCTACAGTTGGAGTCGGGGACGAAGTCTGGCTCCCGTAGGAGTCCGGATGAAGTCTTCCTGCAGTTGAAGTCAGGGATGAAGTCCGGCTCCCGTAGGAGTCCGGATGAAGTCTACCTGCAGTTGGAGTCGGGGATGAAGTCCGACTCCCGTAGGAGTCCGGATGAAGTCTACCTGCAGTTGGAGTCGGGGATGAAGTCCGGCTCCCGTAGGAGTCCGGATGAAGTCTTCCTGCAGTTGAAGTCAGGGACGAAGTTCGGCTCCCGTAGGAGTCCGGATGAAGTCTACCTGTAGTTGGAGTCGGGGATGTAGTTCGGCTCCCGTAGGAGTCCGGATGAAGTCTTCCTGCAGTTGAAGTCGGGGATGAAGTCCGGCTCCCGTAGGACTCCGGATGAAGTCTTCCTGCAGTCGGGGTCGGGGATGAAGTCCGACTCCCGTAGAAGTCCGGATAAAGTCTTCCTGCAGTCGGAGTCTGAGATGAAGTCCGGCTCCTGTAGGAGTCCGGATGAAGTCTACCTGCAGTTGGAGTCAGGGACGAAGTCCGGCTCCCGTAGGAGTCCGGATGAAGTCCAGCAGGTAGAAACTTGGGTGGAGTCCGTCCGTCGTGAAGAATCCGATCGACGCTGGTGGGGGTTTATCCGTCGGCAGAACTTGAGAACGTTGCAGAGGCTCGGTCATCGGAGAGGTTCGGAAAGATGTCGTCGAAGGTCGGATGTCGGTAGAACCCCCGGAGGGTCACTCCTGACACGAACTTCGGCTGGAGGGGATATTTTATGTCCAACAAGTGTCATCTTGGTCATTGTCTAAATAGCCTAAAATATCTTCCAGGTAAAGATCTAGGTACGAATCCATTTTTATAAAGAAAGTTAGGAAAGGCTTGTGGGAAGCATTATGTAAGGAAGATGACTAGTAGATAATTAAGGGTTCTTAAGAATAGCCAAGATATTCTAAGTATG
>NC_025995.2:172500-180000 GCF_000442705.2 Elaeis guineensis
ATGCTCGACCCCCTCCCCCCTCGGCCTCCTCCTCCGCTCCGTTCCCTCTCCCCTCCGCCTCCTCCTCCTCCTCCGTACGCTCCCCCCTCTGCCTCCTCCGCTCGGCTCCCTCCCCCCTTCGCATCCTCCTCCTCCTCCACCTCCTCCATATGGCCGTCTGTATGCCATATCTTGAAAATTTCTAATATCTCATATGTATTGCTGGCATCGCAACGTCTCTTGAAAGATACATGCATACAAATCATAGTATGATGCGCATGCTGTATATTTTCTGTATCAAATTTAACTCGCTTCTTGTAAATGAAGATTATGCATTTGGCACATCAAATTTAACCTGCACCTAGTAAACAAATGCAGTTTGCTAAACTACTTGTTTTCACTCTGACACAAGTTTCATTAATTCATTTAATACATAACATGCATGCATGCATACAGACATATAAGTATAGATTCATTAGTGAATGAAGATTCTCTTGCAAATCAATAAAGCTTCAAACCAAATGGAATATGTGTTTATGCGCACATATTAGATGACAATCTCTCATCTTGTTTGACAAAATATACTGGAAGAGTAACATTCCACTTTGCAATGCAATTCTCTTTTCACTTCAAACCAAATGCCCCAAAGAATCATATGGGATATAATTAGGTTGTTGCTTAAAAGTTTCTTATGTCCGACAGTACCTTTCAAAAAAATAAAAAATGAAAGGAGATCCAAGGTTGCTTAACTAATAAAAATCAATCACTACATCGCTCGGAGAAATTTCTTCCTACTAAGATATTACAGCATTTTGTGGTGGATGTCCATGAGCTACTTGGAAGATGCGTGACATCATCAATGCTTTCATTTTCTGATCAGCAACAAAAATATTGTCGGGACGGTCCGTTTTGCAGGATAATTTGGCATTCTGTCGCAATAATCATGTTGCAAATCCTTTTCAGCTATACTATTGCATGATGATCACTTCAGGTGGTATTGATCTTCTGCAAGCCCAGCACCTAATACCTGAACTCAGCCCCTCACCTCTTTTGTCTAGTGTGAGTGTGTGACTGTCTGCGGACACGACAAAATTTTTTTTTTTTTTAAATACTGTGTGACTGACTGGCTGACTGCAGTATCACAGTAACACTAGACACCACAGTACAGTAAACACCCGTGAACATGAAATTTTTTTTTTTTTAATGATGCTATGCTGATTGATACAGTAAATATTAAATATTATTTTTTTAATTTTTGTAATCTGTGATCACCGTGAGTTTGACTCTATAGGATCATGGAAAAAAAAAATTTGGATAGAAATGAAAGAAGATGTCGATGACTTGATCTTGTTATTTATTTATTTTGTCTTCTACTTATAAATTATAGCTTAATTTAATTTTCTTTACAGATTATCAAAATGGCCTCTGTTGAGGAAAGTATGCCATCCATGGATGATTCAAGTAATACTTCATCCACTCAAATAACTGGGTTTAGAGGTAAAAGTGATCCTGCATGGAATCATTGTAGAGAAGCTCCTAAACTTAGTGGTAATACCAAAAGGATGAAGTTGGCATGCTTGTATTGTGGAAAGTCATTTGCTGGTGGTGGGATCAATCGCTTCAAACAACATCTTGCAGGAGTAAAAGGAGAAGTAGAACCATGTCGCAAGGTGCCGGCGGATATTCGCCATCAAATGATACAAAATATTCAAGCTATTAGTGAGAAGAAGAAAAGAACAAAGGAAATGGGTGAAGATTACAATCCCTTTAATGCAAGGCATAAGGAACATGAGGAACAAGTATATTATAGGCAATTAGGTGAAGATGATGACATACAAGAAATTCCTCCCTCATCAAACAAGTCTGCGGATAATACAAGAGGTAAAAATATAGAAGGTGGAAAAGAAAAACAACTAGGAACAATTGGAAATTATTTCATGCCAAGAACAACTCCTGGTGCTCAACCAACTATAAAAAGCTTGTTGCAAAACAAAGAAGCAGTTGAAAGGTGTGATCTTGCAGTGGCAAAATAGATGATAGATGCATGTGTGCCATTTAATGCTGTCAACTCTAAACATTATCAGTGCATGATAGATGCAATAGCTAGTATGGAGCCTGGTTATAAAGCTCCAAATTTTCATTCTGTTCGTGGTTATTTGTTAACCAAGAATGTTGATGAGGTGAAAAAGTATGTTGAAAGCTTTCGTGCCACATGGAAGAAAACATGATGCACAATCATGGCTGATGGATGGACAGATCAGTGTAGGAGAACTTTGATTAATTTTTTAGTTTATTGTCCTAGAGGGACCGTATTTTTGAAAAGCGTGGATGCTTCAAATATCTCAAAGACAGCTGATATGTTGTACAAGTTGTTCAAAAAAATTATCATGTCCGTTGGTTTTGAAAATGTGGTTCATGTAGTGACTGATAATGCTGCAAACTATGTTGCTGCCAGTAAAAAATTGGAGCAAAACTTTCCTACACTTTTTTGGTCACCTTGTGCTGCTCATTGTCTTAATCTCATCATGCAAGACATTGGCAAGTTAGTTTTAGTGAAGAACACCGTAGCCCATGCTGCAGGTATCACAAAATATATTTATAATCATTGTTATCCTTTATATTTGATGAAAAAATTTACTGATGAAAAGGAGATAATTCGTCCGGCACCTACACGTTTTGCTACCAATTTTATTGCTTTACAAAGCATATTGGGCCACAAAGATGCATTAAGAGCAATGGTGACTTCTAGAGAGTGGACAACTTCAGCTTATGCTAAGGATAGTAAAGGAAAAAAGCTCACCGATGACGTACTTAATTCTCTTTTTTGGAATGAATGTGCAACCATTGTTAAACTAACAGAGCCTTTAATTCGAGTTTTGAGGATTGTTGACAGTGATGATAGACTTTCAATGGGTTACTTGTATCATGCTATGCATCAAGCTAGAGATGAAATGATCAAGAGATTTAGAAGGAGAAAGATTGTAGTTGAACCTTATTTGAGAATAGTTGATTCTTGGTAGGATTTGCAATTACACCAAAATCTTCATGCAGCTGGGTTTTGGTTGAATCCCTGTTTTCAATATGACTCAGAACTTATGGATAAACATCCTCGTAGTATTTCTGGACTCTTAGATGTCATAGAGAGATATTCATTTGGTAATCCAACATTGCAGGGGAACTTAACTAATGAGATGTGATTATTTAGAAATGCAGAAAATAACTTTGGACGCTCATTCGGCTATAAATGATCGAAGTCGCTTGGCTCCAGGTAAGCTTGTTCCTTAGTTATGTTCTTATACTTTTATTAGTTTCATTGATATAAAGTTTTTTCAATTACATTCTATTTTAACAAATATAATATTTTGTATCTAGATGAATGGTGGGTCACCTATGAAAGTTGTGCACCTAATTTGCAAAAGTTAGCTATTCATGTTTTAAGCCAAACTTGTAGTGCATTCGGGTGCGAGAGAAATTGAAGCATCTTCGAACATATTCATTCTAAAAAGAGAAATAGGTTAGAGCATCAAAGGCTTAATGATCTAGTATTTGTGCACTATAATTTGAGACTACAACAAAGGTAATTTTATTATGAATGATATCCAATTGCTTGTATTTATTTCTTGTTATTTAATTTTCAAACTAACAAATATTAAATACAGGTTTTATTTCAAGGGTCGCAACTATGATCCTATTGACTTTGAATTGTTTGGTGATAATGATGCGTGGATATTAGTCGATGAGCCATCGGAGTTAACTAGTGAGGAATTAAAAATTTTTCACCGTGAATTGGCATCATGTTCTATTCAAGAAAATAATAATAATGGTGAGCGAATTATTTTATTATATAGTTTATGAATAAAATATTATTATAATTTTATTACATATGATTTTTCTTTTTAACTTTTTGTTAAATTTATGATTTTGTAGATATATTGAACTTGAAAGATTTGGATGGTGATGATGGTGAAAATGATGGAAATGATGCGAATAGGAGAGAAGATGGAGGAGATGAGAACATTGCAACTCAAGAAGATGTTTTTGCAAATATTGACATAAATTTCAGTCCATTAGCTTGAATTTTTATGTTGTGTACTTGTTTATCACTTTTAACTTTTTTTTTTAAAAGATATTGAAGTGAAATGTCGTACATTATTATGTACTTATTTGTTAAAACTTTTCATTTTGCTAGCAGATGTGGATGGTTATGTTTTAAACTACTAGTTATTATGCATTTATAACTTTATGCCATTAAATCTTTATATTCATCAATATTTTAGTCTAATTATTTGTATTTATAGGATTACAGTTTTGTTTCATTTGTATTTTGATACTTGTAGCATTGGAATATATATTATCAGGACTATTATTGTATTTCTGGATATAAACAGGTTATTAAATTTTAGATTTTATGATTTGTGCATTGACCCGTCGGTTCAACCGTTGACCCGACGGTTGGACCGCTGACCCACTAACCCGGTGCCTTATCCGGGTTAAGGCCCGGGCCGGATTTAATAACTTTGATTATCACACAAGGTCGAGGGCACCCGAACCATGCTGGTCATCCAATCTGAGGCCAGGAAGCTTTGGTGTCATCCAATGTCAGCTTTATATCAGCTCTATATATCAGACAAAGGGAGTTGAAGCATTTCTTTGATCAATGTGTCACCAATTACTCCAGCCTTTTTCTTGGTGGTTGCAGTTAATGTGTCGGCTGGACTTTCGAGATGCCATTATTTTGGATGTGGATGGCGCACCTTTCCAAACTTGCAACCCTTCACTTGGATCAGCAAGAGATACATGGGAATTATTGACGCTGCCTGGACAGAGTGGCGGGTCGATCTCCACCATCGAGAGTGCTGATCCATGGGTTTAAAATTTGGCATGTGTCATTTTACTATGTGTAGGGACCACAAGTATCTAGAGAAAGCATCGATTGATCCTAACTTAATTCAAGTAGATTATTAGACTTGATGTGGATCATTTTGATCACTATGAATATTTAGGAGAATTATCAGACTTGATGAGGATCACTTTCATCACTACAAGGACTTAATGTGATCATATTGACCACAATGAGTAGAGCCAAACAAAATCTAAAAGTAAGATCTACTACATCAAGAAATTGAATCACATGACAAACTTTAGGAGACCATAACTTAGTTATATGATGTTCGATTGAGATACTATTTTTTTAAAAAAATAAATATCTTTTTGAGATATACAACTTTAGGCAATCCTTAAAGAGGATAAATCAAGCTAAAATTCTATCATTTGGATCTAGAAATGGGCTAGTCAAATCAAAACTTTCTGTTTCAAAACAGATATCGACCGAAAATTATCTTCTAATCCATGAAGAATTAGATAGAATGATAAAAGATAAAATTAATATAAAAGTCAAGATCTATCTTTTATAAAATTTTAATATTTTTTTATAATTTTTTATATTTATTATATATTTTTTAGATATCTAGTCCTATTTAAGTTAAGAAGAGAAGTCCAACCCAATCTATTCAATAGTGGATATCCTTCTAGAAGATAAGAAGAATAATCCAACTTGAATTATATAAGAATGGACCTTGCTATTATAAATAGGGACAATATACCTCAATTTATGTATTGAGAATTAATTAATGAAAGAAAGGAGAATTTAAGCTCTACTTTTATAATTCTTTGATCATCTTTTTATTTCTCTTTTGAGAGATCCGAGTTGAGTGGGTTAAAGAAAATCTTTTTTTCTTCGATCAGATCAAATTGGTATTAGAGCTTCCATCTTTTACATCTATGGGAGGTCTAGACATGAGAGTAATATAAATAGTTAGGAGAAAAGCTATTCATACTTGAAGTATATTAAAGGATAAAAGATGAGTATGCTAGTTCTACATCAATGGATGATAAGATGAAAAAATATCTCACACAATTAGAGGACAAGAGGCCGAGTTTTGATTGGCGGCACCTTCAACATAAGTACTAGCGACTCCTGTAGTTAAATTATTTTTTACATCTAGAGATCAAGATCTATCATCTAGCAAAGAAGATCAAGATTGAAAACCGTCTTCGAGCAAAGCTACGCTGTTCAGCTGCAAGGCAGAGAAGCAAATATTTTTTTATCTTCAATTCTGATTTAGAAAGAGCTAAATCCCCTAAATAAGAGGAGTGCTGATCCAGGTGGATCATCATACTTGATATGAACTACTTTGATCACCATGGATATTCAAAAGGACCATCAGGCTCAATGTGGATCAAGTTGTATAAGAGCTTTGGTCCTTTACATCTATACAAGGATCGAGAAAACCAAGGCATAGGGGTACTTTGAGCATCAAAACTTGGAAACTAGAAAATTATCAAATATTAGTTAAATTAGTGTTGCTTACAGTAGATCACTAGTAAGTTATCTAATTATAACAAATATTAATTTTAAATTAGTTTGACATGTTAGGGATACACTTGGATTGATAAGAATTTTATTTGGATTTTGGAATTGTGAAGGTAAGGATCTATGTGCATGATCGCCATTATAGATATGTGAATTTTGATATACAGCCATATGTATCATGCATTGATTATTATGATTTTGCATGGGATGTAATACTCATTTTCCTTGAATGTTGCATGAGATATAGTATTAATTTTTCACTTGATATGTAAAAGAAAGATAACTTTCCATGCACACACACTCATCATGACCCATATTTTAAAAGAAACTATAATCAGAAAAGAATTCATGATATGTGCAAAATCTCCATAATATTTGAATTTATTTTACGTGAAAATATATAGAATCAAAACCAATACAATCGCCTACAAATTTAATTATTTTCCATAAGTAGAATTGTTTAGGAGTTGACCTTCCAATAGAAAGTGGCTATGTAAGTAAACAGTTAAAAGTGAATCCCCTAAAAAATCTATAGAGACAAGCATGCACAAGGTTCCATTCAATATGAACATATTATGCACCGCATGTATTACCACAGCGAAATCTTTCTAAGCTACACCAATGATATTATGCTATCTCATTTTTGGATAATGTTTCATTGCCTATCCTAGCCATCCACGTTAAGATCTCATAGCAAACTCCATATAAACCTTCATCTCCTTTCTCACCATCTACACAACTCTCACATTGAGACCACTCTCTCCTCTACTCTCCTTGCTTCTATGCTCCTCGAAGCTTCTTTCTATTCTTCCTTTACCTCACTTCAACCTCTCTTCTCATGGAAAAGTACATACATCATCTAGAGCTCCTCCCAAATCAAGCTAGGCCCATCGAAGCCTCTTTCTCTATGGATACAACTCTCGCTGGCTCTTAGAAACAATCCACCTCACCTTATACTCTACCTATGGAACCTTCAATGCTTGCTCCTCCAGAAGAGCAAACTGATCATGCTGGTGCAGTAAATTATAGCCCAACTTCTCAAGATCCATTTGACTTCCTTGTCACTGATACCCAACGAGAGTTCATTCCAAATTCATCCCTCTCCTCTACATCTTATGCCAACTATCTACCAACCATATTTACCACCA